>NC_049172.1:70217591-70262591 GCF_009769625.2 Cygnus olor | reverse complement strand
TTAACACTGGAGGCAATCTAAGCAGTAATCTACTCAGAGAAATTTTGTATTATACTTAGAGCTGAAATCTTGGCTCCTGGAAGGTGAGGATAAAACCTTCATGGATGCAAGTTGGGCCAAAAATGTCACCCTGAAACTAGGATTTCTTGTTGCCTCATCTTCTTGCATCGAGTGCTGCCAGGTAGTGTGTTTCTTTCTGTTCCACTGCACAGCCCTAATTCTACTCTGCAGTGTTTCAGGGCTCTAACATTGTAAAATGTAGGTTCAAACATGATCTTTTTCCATAGGAATGTGTTAAACAGGCCATGAAAAGCCAGCATGATCAAAAGATGTTCTACAAAGTATTGATATTTCACTGCTTCTTACCTTGAGCTTCTCCAGTAATTCACCATATCAGAAATACAATATTTGTAAGTTCTTTTTCATAAAGGTCTTTATGGGTTTGGAAATTTAAACACCGCAAAGCTGAAGTTGAATTGGAAACCAAAAGTCTCTAAGCTTGTACATCTTAGAAAAAAAAATTCAATTAAGTGGGATTTTAGCAGTTTCAATAAAATTGGACTCTCCCTTTTCAAGATAAGGGCCCTATAGAGCTGAAGCAACCTTTATGTGGCAGGAATATCCACTTCTACTAAACGTATAATCCTAGCTCAGGATACAATACACACAACAGGAAATCAATGTATAGTAGAATCAATTTGAAAATATAAAATAAACTAATATATGAGTGGAAAATTGACTTCCTATGGATTAAAAGCAGCACAAATGGTAGAAAAACCTGGCTTTTTAACAGGATGAGGTGGGTGGTAATAATAATGCAACTGATTAACTAGCTGGTCTCTAGCTGCTGTGTGTTCACATAGATTTTTTTCTTTGGTAAAAGGATTCAAAGAGGAAATAATTTATTGGTGCACTTTGCTCAGTGTTTGTCATTGAAAGGATGCAAAGTGTGTACAGCACTGTGAAAAAAGGAAAAAAGTGAAAGATACAGAGTGTGTTATTTAAAATATCAGCCCCATAAACAGTGTAGGATTATTGCAGCAATCCCATTATAGCTGTGGGGATATATAAATGTTTCCATTACGATTATCGTTGAGGAGTTTATAACACAGCCATTGAGATTTTTATTTTTAAAGGAATTTAATGTTTGTGTAATGTGCTATACTGACAGTCTGGAAACTGGAAGTCTCTTGTTTGCTGCCAGAACAGATACATTTAGGCATAGAAGTAAAGCAGCCCCCAGTTTGCCCAGTGCCATCCTCAGACCTGCCATCAGCAGGTCCTTCTACATCTGATGCTTCAGGCCTTTCCTAGTCATTGTGGTACCTCCCTGGTGACTGCTTTCAGGGAAAAACAAAGCAGGGACAAAACAAATTGAGACTAGAAAGCTATTGCACATAGGCTTCAGTGTTAGGTTTCTCCATTTTTGACAAGATGTGGAATGACACGATAAGCCTCAAGTTTAGAAAAAAATACTTCATTTGCTCATGGGATGGAGAAAAAGTGTAGTCTTCTTTCATGAGGCTGAGCTGCTGCAACTCAAAGAAATGTAGGCTTAAATATGTGGTTTGTCCCATTTACTGGCACATCTCCAAAAAGTATCATTTCCAGGTTGGTTGTACACAGAAAGATACAGATCTGTTGTATCCTGCAATAGAGATTCATCTGATGTGATACAGTGCCAGAAGGAGAAACCAGCTCCATATCTGAAAAAGTAATAAATCCCCCATAGCCTGGTGTTTTTTCGGGAAGATGATGGAGTCCAGACAGACGCCAGCCAGGAGGAAGCAGGAAGGTACCTGGACAAGCTGCCGTGGGGAACCAGGCAGCAAATAAGCCCACAGCCAGAAATGTGGCTGCAAGCAGCACATCCCACAGATCTTCAGGAGCAGATAAGTTGCTTTGCCCAGGGAGGTCCTGCAACCTAACATGCCATCTGTCCTTTTTGTCTCTGAAAAGACAGTGTGTGGAGGTATGGTAACTTCATTTCAACAAATTAAATGAATCCTGTAACATCGTCATATTGACAAACTCAAAAAGGCAGAAGAGAAGCACTGAGAGAAGAGCCTGGCCAGGGAAGAAAGCCAGAGGGAAAATCAACACTAAGTAAGGTATTGAGTAAATAATATATAGTAACTTTGTCAGCATGGGTGACTTATCCTGCCCTGGGATCTCCATAAAATGTACAAACACATCTTGCATTCATGAGTAAAGGACTCCAGCTCACCTGAAAAGTGAGTTGTGTCCTCGTTGGGATTTGGGACCAACGCTGAGGAGCAGAAAGACCAAACTCCACCTCTAGACTGCATGTGCAGAAAGCAGATGGACTCAGTCCATAAGCTAGCACGTTTCACAGCTGTGGTAAATTAATATGGAAGTCACTCAGGCAGATGTTCATCATCATTCTGACTCTTACAGGAGTGGAGTTACTGTTGTTTTAAAATCCTTTAGCTATCTGTATTTTAGTTTTCTTTAGTTACCTGTATTTTTTCTCATCTCACAAGAAGGATTTGTGGGCAACATATGGAGAGGTGGAAAGGGAAGGAAGCAGGTTGCTAGCACTGGATCTATGCGTTGGGATGGAGCTTCGTGAGTTAGATGATGCATGGACACACAACTTTGTTCCTGATCCCAGGATCTGGGCTTAGTCACCCAAAGGCATATTTGTGCAGACAAAGTCACAGACTGTGCCAGAATAGGACCCAGCAGGTTACTGGGCTCCTATTGACTAAATTATGTTGTGAAAAAGCCTTTTCTTTAATCTCTGTGTAAAGCTCCCACAGATATCATGGGGTGGGGGGATGTTATTTTAGATTATTAATACTTGATATCATTTAAACTAGAATTGGTTCCTCTCTACAGAATGGGTTTGGTACCTCTGATCTAATTTCCATGTACTGAGGTCTATAGAAAATGATAGATAGACAGCAGCAAGGCATGGGTCCTGCCATCCAGAAAGGCTGTTATTGGGTAAGAGTACTTCAGGATGTTAGAATGGTTATACTTTCATGCTAGATTTATTCTGTTGCCTACACCTCACGTAACAAATGACTAGTCCTTTAAACCAATCTTGCCATCAAGAAGAAACTAGTCCAGATTTTTCTTTGTTTGTAGGGATTGCAACATAAACACCCACAGCTGTCACTGATCAAGAAAGTGCCTTGCAATCTGTATTCGCTACAACTGGCAGATCATTTTGTACTCAGTAATTCCATGGCACTTTTCACTTTGCTTTATAAGGGTAGGAGAATCTCTGGAAAAAAAATGCATACCTAAGGAATATATATATTTTTAATGAAGACTAAATCTGCTAAACCTTCCAATTGAGAAGTGATGAAAACCCAGCTTGGTATCTTAAACAAGTCAGATAACCAAAAAACAGTAGAGACTTTTAACACCTTATTAGCTGCATTAAGAATTGTTACTGCAATTGATGTTACCAGGATGTGTGATGTATTCACATAATGAACTGCTTTTCAGCCATCCTGAGATGTCTCATATGTCAGTCTGGAGGCTGCGATTTTCCAAACAGATAGGAGTAATGAAGGTGTGTCTGGCACTAACTGAGCATGGAGCGCATTTTAAAAAATGAAAACAATAATCATGCTAAATAGGACTGTTGGTTGAAGCCATTAGTATCTATCAGATGCGCTGTAGAAACATTGACAGAAATAGTTTAATATAACATAAAGGGTGTTTTCTAAAGCGTTTCAACCCTATAGGGTCTGAGAGGCTTCAGAAGGCAGTCTGGGCCCTTTATCCCTCTCCTGAGGTCCAGTCCTTTTTCAGGGACAGCAAAGATTGGGATTTGGGAATGCCACCCAGCAGCTCTGAATGGGCTGAGGACTCCATTGTTCCAGCCCTGACGGAGCTTCTTGTACTGGAAAGTGGTCAACAAATACCCAGTTTTCTATAGGAGGTGGGTGATTAAATTTATTATAGGCAAGGAACCATGTTAAGCAACATGAGCCTTGTTGTCACAAGGAAGTCTTGTGTAGCAATTTATTTTTTAATCACACTACTAAAAATCACTGTTAACACTGAGCAGAGTAGTAATGTATGTTTTGAAGAAACACATATATCCAAGGAAGCCTTCTAGGCTTGTCCTTCCTCTAGGAAAAGGTGTAATGGCTTTAAACTAAAAGAAGGTAGGCTTAGATTAGACGTAGGGAAGAAATTCTTCGTGATGAGAGTAATGAGGCACTGGCACAGGCTGCCCAGAGAAGCTGTGGATGCCCCATCCCTGGAGGTGTTCAAGGCCAGGCTGGATGGGGCTTTGGGCAGCCTGGGCTGGTGGGAGGTGTCCCTGCCCACGACAGGGGGTTACAACTAGATGGTCTTTAAGGTCCCTTCCAGCCCAAACCAGTCTGTGATTCTATGATTCTGTGATTCAGTGATTCAATGATTCTCAACCATGAATATTAATAAAGTCTGAGCGGAGATCTTGACTGGCAGATGGTCATCTCCACTCCATCCTTTGCACTGCAACCACTTCTTGAGCCTCAGCTTACCAGCAATAAAAGTCAGCTTGCCTAAACTCCATGTTAGCACGGGTTGTAACACTATATGCATGAGGGACATGATAACACAGCTCCTGAAAATCATAGTGCTACACTCTAGGTGTTTTAGTTATGTGGCTCCCAGCCTGTTTCCCACTCATGAAATAGCACTTCAAAAACACTTGGTGCAGTATGTAAGGACTCTGCGTTGTATACATGGGAAAAAAATACTGTCGTATCAGGACATGCTGCTTCTGCACGTTGCTGGTGGGTAAAGGGTAGAAACAGGTCTTGGAAAGGAGATAGGTATTTGATAGCAGACTTTCCTGAGGGATTTAATGATCACAGCACAAACGGTGCAGTGAGTGCTTAAAGCCACATATTCAGCACCTTTCAAGCCCGGAGAGGGATGCTCCTGAAGGCTGGTGAGAATGTCAATGTCTGGGATGCCTGTTCAGAGGAATGGGAATGATTTGAGCTGAGATCTGGCAGGATCAGATCAGCAAAAAGCAAACCAGCAGCAACAAAATAAAGTCAAGGGATTAGTTAAAGATTTTTGGAGGAGAGATTGCTAGAATAAAAAGCCCAACAACTGTTTTTAGAGTGTTTGTCCGTTATAACTGGATTACATTTAAATGGTTAAATACACATGGATTTTGGAGTGTTGTGATAGGGAATGAAATACAAATGGGAATAAAAGCTTTCTGAGCTTGGAGGAGTCTTTGAATAGGATCTGATCAGACCAGTTGACCAGCCTTAAAGTACATTTTTTAATTGAGCCCAATCCAGAAGTGGAGTTAAACACATTGTGAAAGGGTTTCTGAAGAGGAAACAGTATGCAGAATTGGGTCTCAAGTGAGTGGGAACAGAGGAATATTACTACTATATTTAGTAGTATTTAGTATATAATACTATATCTTTGTATGATTGTACTCAAATGTATATACATTATTGGTATTTATTATTTGTATTGCAATAGCTGCTGCTGTCATGCACTAGGATCCTCTTTTGCTAGCCACTGTGCAAACCTGTAATAAAAAAACATCCCCGCTTTATAGAGTTTATATGGTTTCAGAGGATGATCTGCAAATACATTGCTCCTATTGGTTCTTTACAGTTCTTCAGTATGGCTATAAGCACTTACAGAAATATTGATGAAGAAAAGAAATAAGTCTTAGTAAAAGTTGGCATTCATCCATGAAGATTTAGAAACCTAATTTATAAACTTAGTAAATATGAATTAATCCTGACATGGTGGATTTTGTGCTGAGTTAAATAATCATACTTACAGTCTCTAATGCACTTGGACAATAGGAAAATTAGTCCTTCATTAAAAAATCATGAAGGAAAATGCATAATCTGCAGCAATGCCCAGAGGAAAAATTACAATTATTTGAAATAAAATCACTATTGTTAGCAAATTTGTGGAGGCGTTTTTTTAGTTTTGTTTGGTTGTTGTTGTTTTTCTAAAGGGTGTTATGGATCTTCCTGTATATTGGCTCTATCGTGAGATTTCCAGTTGAGTGTATTAACTAAATACCCAGGGTTTAGTTAGATTTCTGAGGTAGAAAAACTGTAAATCTCCTTTCAGTCATTTGTCTCTGCACTGCCTGCTTCTGAGCAGCAGACAAAACAGTATGTGCTTTTACATCTGATTAATGCTAACGAAAGCTGTGATTAAAACATCCTTGAATTCTTCTGTCATACAGCACAATTTAAAATTGTGAATTATCCTTCAAAACAGCACAAGTGGTGCAACTGCACATTAGCATAACAGCAAACCTTATTTACACAAGCACAAATGTTGTGTAAATTGGCCTTTAAGTGGGTTTTAAATGGCAATCACTTGGTAGGTGTTTTCAGAACTGCTAAATAAAAAAAAATAGCTATAGTGCAATATTTTACAAATGAATACTTTTAATGGGCCTATTTTCAATTGAATTGACTATTAAAACAATGAAGGCAGAAAATGACAACAGTTATTTAATCTGGGATGCAATATAAATACTGGAACATTTTTGAATTGTTCAGCATCTTGTAGCAGAAAATATTTGTGAAAGTCAAGTGGTTATTAAGCTTATGAGCTCCCTGGTTTGCCTTCCTGTTGTGTGCAATCGTAAGCTTGGGGAAATACACAGCTAAGGGGAAACAGAAATGTTTAGAATTTTTGCAGAGCCTAGAGGGGACTGGGTTGTTGCTCTCAGCAGCTTCAGAGGGAGAGGGCTTCATGGCAGAAACCCCGCAGCTCTGCTCCTTAGCTGCCTGGCATGGTGCACCCCTGCAGGAAGTATTACCTGAGATCTTCAAGGTATGGATCATGCCTTGCTATAATGCCCCAGTCACACTGCTGTTCATTAATACCATTTTTCATGCCATCAGTAGGATGGGAAGAGTTTCCCCTTTGCTCTTATTTTTGCCCTGCTTTTTTTTTTTTTTTTTTTTTTTTTTCTCTTGTTGGAATGCCTTAAATGTTGTACCAAAATTGGGATCACAGTCCAGGGACAGCTACAGTCTGGAGATGGTTCCCATCCCAAGGAAACATCTCTTGCTGTCAGTCTCCTCTCTGTGCCCCAGAACACAGCCTGGGTGACTGATAGGTGACAGCAAAACCCCAGGTGTGGACATCACAGAATCACAAAATGGCCGAGGTTGGAAGGGACCTCTGGAGATCATCTGGTCCAACCACCCCACCAAGCAGGGTCACCTAGAGCACGTTGCATAGGATGGCATCCAGGTGGGCTTGGGATGTCTCCAGAGAAAGAGACTCCACAACATCTCTGGGCAACCTGTTCCAGTGTGCTGTCACCTTCACGGTAAAGAAGTGTGTTCTCATATTCATCTGGAACTTCATGTGTAGGCCACTGCAAGTGTGCAATAATGGCTAAAGGTCAACAGGGGACATGAGTTTATACTGGTGTTTGCATTTAATTTGTCTTGGTGAATAGGTGAGTGAGAGGATGGTGGTACATGGACTTGCCAGGTTGGACTGTTTTGATGGCAGTGGAGAAGCTCATGTAGTAGTGTTGGCCATCCTGTGGTCTGAGACCTATTCAATCAAGTCTTTCACACTAGCCTAGTGTATTAATTTTTGTGGGCAAAGTGGAGACTAAAGGAAACATCAATTGGAAAATGTCTGAGCGGATGAGATGACACAAAGAAAGACCAGCTGTACTGTAAAGTTTACCACAGCTGGGGAAAAGTAATCAACCAGCAAATGTAACATCATTTCCAGTGTTTAACCTTCATTTTTCTCTGAAATACTCATGTTTTAAAGTGACTCTGCTTCCAAGAAGCTGGTTGGTTGTAGGACACCAAGCAGAGCCTTGCTTCCCAGAGGAAAAACCTGCACGTTATGAACCTCAGCCAGAAACTCAGTGGTGATTAACGACTAACACACCAGAAATCACAGCTTGGTACCAAGCCAGAGAACAAATTGATTCTACCTGGAGAGAGAGAAGGCCCGCAGATGAACAGTGGTGAGCTTGGCTGCTGCGGGGAGCTGATCCTCAGCCTCCCTGAGGGACGTGCTGTGTTGCATGGCTATGGATGTAAGAAGTTTCTCCTGGATTATAAGGGAGCTCAGCTGACTAAAACCTGATATTTTCCCTTTAATTTTGGACTGATTTCTATAAATAAATGGTGATTAGCTGTGTCACATGTTGAAGCGTGCTCCTTCACAGGCTGAAGTAATTCACAACAGACGAAGAGCACAGGCAAACAGCTCAGGATGGAACACTGTGCTGGCGGGACAGTGGTCAACACTGGGTGCACTCTTGTCGTGTCTTACACAGCAAAATGAAATTGGGTCCATTTATATTTTCAATTCAGCTGATGAAGGGAATCTTCCAAAACTGCTGATATCAAATGTAAGAGTATCGGGAAAAAAAAAAAAAAGAGTAGGAGGCTGAAAAAAGAAAATTTTAACAGAGGAGATGTCATTTTCTATTCTTTTCCAAACAGCAATTATTCTGTCTATATAGTCTGGATCAGCCATTGGAATGACACAGCTCTAAAACTTGCGTGAAATCAGAAACATGATTGTCTTAAGCTTCATTCTCTGCACCATGTGAACAGGCAGCTCCTAATCAGGATGTTTAGAGGTTGTATGTCGTTGTATTCAAGTTAATATTTCAACTGATTCTGATCTGCTTGGATTCATATCCCTAGTGGCTTCTCACAGATGAAGGATTTGAATGAATCAGGCACTAATCAGTCCCTGATAAGATTTGGTGGTGTTCGTCCTATGTTTGGCATTATTCCTTCTTTTTGTTTCTAATTTATACCATTATGTTCAGTTGTTTCTCTCCTTTATTATTTTTTTTAATGTATTTACAGCCTACATTTTCTTTTCTGTTTCTCCCTTAGTGCCATCAAAGCTTGCACTTATAGTTCCTTAGTTTCATTTGATGCTGGGACATAGGCACATGCTCATTTCTGTGGTAGCGGTTTCAGGCTTACAATCCATTAGCTGATGAGTTCTGCCTTTACCCTAAGAATTTCTCACTCATGGTGTGATTGCTCCTACATTATTTCAGTGCAAAGTGAACCATCTCAGACCACTTTTATTCTAACAGTGCCCTTATGGCTGTAATGCTCACTTGCCCTTCATTATCCTCTTCTTAATGTACTACTTTATTTTCATTCTGATCTCAACATGTCTAAACTTTAAATATTTTTTTTCTTGATGAATGGATATGTTCACCATTTCTAAGTTAAAAAAGGCCCATTCTTAGTAAAACCATAGCTTATGCACCAGCAGGGTGGAGAATGAATTGCTCCCAGGGAACAATAATTACTTTGTCAAAAGCAAAATGAGATATGCAGGTAAAGTGATGATATTTTTGCTTGGTGTTCTGGGAAACAAAACTGGAAAAAGTTCCCCAACTCCAGCCTTGCAGTAGAGCAAGATAAAGTCAGTATGGACTCTCTGCAGGCAACCTGCCTCCATTCTGCACAGTTCTGATTAGCTGTAAAATTGGTCACTACTGATACCCTGAATCTGCATTTTGCTTTGGGAATCTGTACATCTTAAAAGTGTTTTCTCAGACTGTTAACATATTGGAGAGTGCTTTGGAGTAGTGTGGGACTACCTCCTGGTCCTACTTTTTGAAGAAGCTCTCCTTTTGGCATGTGGGGATTTCAGTTAATACTACTTTTTTTACCATGTACTAAGAGACCTTTTCCCTGTGTGGTTTTGGTATATGAATCATCCAGCCTTTCACAGAATTGAATCCATCTGAGTCTGTGACTTTACCAATTCGATAATATCATTGCAATAACCAGACCTCTGCTGATACTTTAATTGCATAATAGATCCCTTAGGCTCACGGATCTCGACATCTGCACATACACATAGCATCGGGAGTTTCAGAAAACCCACCTGACTTGTATGCAGCAAGCCTAGCCCTCAAAGGAAATGAAAGGGAAACCTGTTGCAGACATATAAGAGACAACCAGGTAGTATTTACTTTATCATAAATCATCATAATTTAATGTTCCTCCTGAAATCTTTTAGATTCCCTTTTCTGTCTCTCCCTACTTGAGGGCTATTCTGAAATCTCACACTTCTGATGGTAAATTTCTTCTAATTTTCAGTCTAAATTTATTTATGGCCAATTTGAATTTTATTATTTGGATATTATTTATTCATATGCATTTGCTGTTGTGCCAGCTTTACCTTTTAGCTTATATAGCTTTTCTGCATGCTGGAGAGGATGCTCCGTTGATATATTTATAGATAGATCTATATTACATATCAACCTTCATTTTACCGGGCTAAGCAAGCAAAGCTCTCTTAAAAAGAAAGGCCTCCATTTCTCAAGATATCTTTGTAGCTTTTCAGTGTCTCGGTTCACTTTGAATTTATTTTTTCTGAATGTGGTGTTACGAATTATATTCCTTTTTTAACTTAAAGTATGGTGCTAAGTCTGTGTACCCAATACTTTGTTAGTTTTGCTTAAAAAATATCTTGTCTGATGCAGTCTAGAATCACATTTTCTTGCCAGCAAATTGTTAGAGATGGGCACTCGCACCATCAATCATGCTGGGACTAATTTTCATCCAGGTCTTTCCATCCAAGGAAAGATTCTGTCAGACTATCTTCCTTTTGTAGAAGAAACTCTTGTTATTAATCCCTTGACCACAACGTTGTATTTTGCACTGTTTCAGGCAGGTCTCTATGATGCTCCAGGCATTCTTCATATGAATAGTTTTCCCAGCTTTTTGTCACCAGCAAATTTTGACCATATCTGCCAATTCTGTGAATGAAATCCAAGAGCCAATAAAGGACTTGAGTATCTATGCTTAGACGTTGCAGTGCCTAGCAGTTTAGGTGCCCAGTCGTTGGTGCATGGATCCCACTCTTGGACAGGGACTTTAAATTCATTGAACAGGTCACAGGGAGAGCATGGGCACCTTAAAATGCAGCCTCAGAAGGACCCATGCTGAATGAGAACTGCCAAGAATAAGCCAAGAGGGGCTAAGCATACTTTCGAGCTCGCTTGAAAATAACGAATAAATGCTATTTGTTTCAAGGTTGAAATCAAAATCCTATGCTCCTGCATTCATCAGGAGTGAATTTTGATCAGTTTGTTTTGCTGACTCCAATACCATCAAGAAGAGACATCCTGCCAAGAGTCCTCAGGACCATACCAGCAAGCTGGCCAAGATCAACAGTTTAAGACATACTACTAATAAAAAGTACTACTAATAACAACCATAATAATAACAATCATGCATCCTTTAAAGAAGAAATATAGTCTCACTCACTCCTTTTCTTTATAACCTTTTCCTCATTGAAATCTTCTGTGCTGCTCCTCCAAAAATACCGCAGAGAAAAGCCCCTCAGTTCAGTCTCCCAGCGAAGCAGCTCATCCACACGTAAGCTTGGGTAGACAGCAATCGCACTTTACAACTGGGGTTAATCGGTCATGGATGATGAGCTTTGTTTAATGAAGGACCATTTATACACTGCCTTTTGAACATAGGCTCTACATTTTAACATTCAAGAGAAGGTAGAAGGAGGGTACTGAAAGGCACAAAAAGGGTTAATACCACAGGGATTGTGTTTTTTTTTTTTTGCTTTTGTTTTCCCAAATAAGCACTATAAATTGAAGATTTGCTCTCAGGAGGTTTATTATTACTATATTTGCTGCATTTGCTTACTTTCTCAGCCTCGAGGTGTGAAAATGGGCTTCCATGCAGCTGCCCAGAAACCTGCAGCAGTATGCATTTACTCTGAGCAGCAGCATCTGCTCAAGATAAACATATCCAAAATTAACTGGCCATGTTGTGCATCTCCAACCCCAAATCATCTCTAAAATTCCCTGTGCTGTTCCACTGTTTTATCCTCGGAAATAATCTATGGTCAAAGTGTTAATCACCTTCTTTACTATGCTGCTAAGATAGCTTTTAAATTTTAGTCCTGTCTTTTTTTTTTTTTTCTGTGATGCCAAAAGCAAAATAATAATAATTAAAAAAGAAACTTTGCTTTCACTGTTCTGTGCTGCTACCCAGTGCTACCTGATAGACCTTTAAAGTGTCGATTCTGCATGACTAATTGATTGCTTCAGCTGGGGTTAATTAATTAATTAGTAGCAGAGCTGCATTAAAGATTGGAAGCATTCAGAACTCCCATAATGGACGTGAGCTTTATTAGTACATAAAATGAGTGTTTAAAATCCACACAGCAACTAATATGCTCTTGAGGCTTTCATTAAACAAACCTATAAAATTACTTGCTTCATTATGTATTTTAGTTACTTTCTTCACATTGTACGGTATCTCTTCACCTTTTTCTTTTGCCAGCCAGTTTTAAGTGCCTATTTGAAATCAATTTCTCTAATAATGGGCTTAATGAGCTCATCAATTAAGGCTGCCATAATGGAATGTAACTGTGTGGTTTCAGTTATCAGTTAAACTCTGGAACTAATTTCCATGCTTCATCTATCAAAAATGATTGGCTAATATTGTTTAGCTTCTGCTTTAGGACGATAGGGAGACCTCGGGCCCTTCCTCACTAATGTCCGAGGGCCTGAATTTCTTCTTGGAGAAACAGAAGGGGAGGGAGGCGAGGTGGGATGGGAAGAACAATGAGCACAGAGATTTGGGCCCCTATCTGGATCTGGAGGAAGTGTGATCCCGTATTTCAGTGCCAGCATGGTAATTAGTAGTAATGGATTACATTTTCAGACGTATTAGATAAAATGATCGTTCCACATGAAAAATCCCATTATGAGTTTCTTACCTCTTGCTCCCTCTGCCTCTCTCCTGCTTTCGCTCACCCTCTCTGTTTTAATAACCACTGCCCTCTTCTGTGACCCCTTTAAATAATGGTATAAATGGTCAATAGACCTAAACATATAAATATTTCTTTAGAAACAATGCCCTCACATTTCCAGCAGCCAAACCTGAAATTTGGGAAGTGCTTTCACTATGCAGGAGAGATTAAATACCTTGCCAGACACAAAAATCTGTCAAGTCACAAAAAGCTCCATGAATAAACTGAGTATAAAAAAAAATGTTGCAAATACTGTTAAAAAGCAGAACAACCTGAAAAATCACAATTTTTAATTCCTTTTTAATTAATGAACAATAGTAACATTTCTCTGTTATTGCTGTTAAGATGTCTTCTGGTTCATACACTATAAAATTTCTAGATGCTGCCAAGGATTTACTTAGACATAATTGTAACTTTCCAGGTTAACAGCAGCAAAATCTGGCTCACGATATAGATGCTGACTGAAATGTTAAAATCTCTTCAGCTGGCAGAGACTCTTTAAGCATGACCTCTACTGTTGTCGTATTCACTTTACTGACAGTGGCAACCGTGCTGTTCTAGGCATTTTCCAGACATTCATAAGGGATGAAGAAAGACGGTGTTTTGGAGGAAGAAAAGCAGGCTGGAGGTTAGCTGAAGGGGAACAGGAGGGATTTATTTTTTTTTTTAGTATACAGGCCCTGTAGATTCAATGTAATGGGACCACTCCTCAAGTAAGTGACTTGAAACCAATGGCATAAACAAGGGAAAAGACTATCATTAGGAGTCAGAGCCTGGCTGGTACTTTTTGTTTGTTTGTTTGTATAAAAAAAAACAATCAAACAAACATATACATTCAGTGTTGGTGGAATATTATCCAGTAAAACTCAAAACTGAAGAAGTGCATGAGAGTTTCATTGTGACAGCTATAGCTTCTCATGCAAATAGAGAAGCCAAGATGAAAGATGACTTCCAGCAGGTTGTTGTCTCGAAAAAAACAAAATAGTCTTGAATGAATAGTGGGAGCTTGTGAAGGTTTCCTTCTCAAAGGAGCGATTATTATCTGGTTGCTGCTCTGCGAGTGATTTTGGAATTGATTGTGCATTAATTTTCTGGCTCTGATCTTGCACCAGTGCTCACAGCTGACACTACTTGTGTGAGCTGAGTGTGGTGTTTTTATCCAGCAAACTTTCCTTTCAAGAATCAAATGAAGACCACAGAGTGTTGCTGCGGAGTGACAGAAATTGTCCAGCAAATAAAACTAGTTTGCAAACGTCTTTATAATGATCAAGTTCAAAACCGAAACTGAAGAACACGAGAGAATGAGTACTGTTATAAAGTTAAAATAATTTTATTTTTCTAGTAAATAGGATTTTTTTTATACATATATTTTGTGGATTTGGTAGGATAATTTTATGTGTTTTCTATGCTTTTTTTTTTCAATGTGAACCTTACATACAACTAAAAATTCAGGATGTTGGTACAGGAGATTTCAAGCAAACAAACTCAAAAAAGATTCTGTAATTTTCTTGTTTCCTTTTAATATTTTTTTCAAGATTTGTAAGTTCTCCAAGACAAGCTTAAAGAGAGAATACAGAAGGGGAAACATAACTAAAGATTCATCTCTCCTCAACTGCAGCTGAGGATGACAAAGCTTAGAAAGCGTGATATTCCTCAAGATGCTTAAAAGAACAAAACAGGAATCCTGTAGTTACAGGTTATATATCATAGAGGAACTAAGAAGGGCTTAAGCTCAATTTTCCTTTCCAATTTGAATGCTTTTAATGTTGTTGATGTAATGTAGCTATACCACTTGTAAAGCAAATGATATTCCAGTGTTGCAGTTTATAAAATTGCAGACAAAGAGAAATGTAAGTGATAGACATGAACAGTCGTACAATTAAATCCCAAAATCTAAACTGGGATTTAGCTCCTCGTTCTTTTGCAATCTCTCCTGGTCATTCTGTCTTTTAAAATCTCCTGATGCCTGTCTAGGAAATGGTGATGGGGACAGTGCCTATGTTACCCTCTTTGTCTGTCTCTTTAATTCTGCTCCCAGAAACACTTTTGTATATCCTGGGTATTACATTTACAAGTAGGCTAATAGGGTCTGAAAACACAATAGTTTAAGAGCTCCAGCACAACTCACTTGCCCCTGCTTTCTCCGCTGCCTCTGCAAGATGCTTCTTTGGCAGTGGTTTGACCCTTTTGCCCCTAGCAGGACATGAGCTTTGCAGCAGGCAGCACGAGCTGGTACACAAGGAACCTTCAGTGGGATCAGACCCATCTGCAAGCTATGGGGCCCTAGGCTGGCATGTATCCTCAAAAAATCAGGGATCCTTGATGAATCCTAGTGACATGCAGGCTGGAGAGAACTCAGTGAATTTCAGTTGTTTGCGGCTAATTTGTGAGCTTAAAGGCAGAAAAAGAATCAGTTTTACACCTAGCCTTAGGGCATGCATGGCCTTGGTTCTGCTCACTCACACAACAGATTTCATTCCTCATTTTTTTAAGGACAGAAGATCATTTGGAAAGAATTGCAAACAAGATAACAGGTTTATTCTGAATCCTTGGTGGCTTTTTTTTTTTTTTTTTAATTCTTCCTTCTAAAATAATACTGCTGCTATTAAAAGGCATCCAAACCAGCAAGATGGTGCCACTGTCCAACAAGGTTTCACCCCGTGTGCTTAGATATGTGCTATAACTTTGTCACAGGAGGAGGGAAAGGGAACATGGCAGGCCTCGAAACTATACATGAAAGGCCTCTAAATAACAGTAATAATAGGTATTTTAAAAGTCTGTCTTTAAGGCTTGAGTGGGTTCTGTGTGCCGTATTTATGCCTTTTTAATTCTTGAACAATAGCTGTGGGGGTTTCTTTTCCTGCAGCACACCAGCAGGGTTAAACATTATTTCTGTAACAGCCTTTTGTTTCCAGCTCCCATGGAGAGAGGGGGGAAAAATTGAGATAAAGAAGTGTTATTAAAATTGTGACACACGGCTCTGGGAGTATGTTAAGGATAGAAGGAGCCAGGACGTCAGGAAAGAAATAATGAAATGCAAAAATCACCCAGACTGACAATTGGGAGCCTATGTAGCAGCTTAGCCTGTTGGTCCAAGGCTATTTGTCATAATCAGCGGCACTTTTCTCATTAGCAAAAAGCCATTACCAGTGGACTTTATCAGCAGCTGTGAGTTATCAAGGGGCACACAGCAATCCTAGCGTGTAGTCGTGGGGTTCAGCCAGGGTCCGGCTGCTTTAATAAGCCGCCAACTCTTTCCCCAAGTTCCCAGTCAGGTGTCACTGCCATTCCTGGTGAGTGCGGTCTGTTAACCACCTCCCTCCTGTGCCTTCCTGCTTCCCCAGACCGAGGGCAAAGCATCTTCCCTTCTCTTTGCTTTCCCTTTCCCTCCCCAGCAGCTCTGGGAACAAATAAGTTGAGCACGGTCTCCACTCCTTGCCAGGATCAGTCCTTCTCTTCTCCTTCCTCCTTGTCTTCCACACCTCTGTGCTAGCTCTGCCCACTGGGGCTTGTACAGTCTTCTTGCACAAACCAAGATGTTCTTCTCTTTCTAGCTCTTTCTTCACCATTTGCTTTCCATAGTGGACAAAGCCCTTATTTGCTCATTCCCCTTCCACCTACAGTGCCGACCGCTTGGATGTGTCATCCCATTCCTGTAGGTCAGCAGCAAAGTGTGCGTTTTGACTTTGCTGATGCTGACTTGACTGTGACTGAGCTCAGAGTGAGATTTTTCTCTCTGTATCTTGTACTGTCCACCCTATGGGATGGATGGTCCCACCATGCCTTCTTAAGGCATATTTAGTCATCCCTTTCCTCTGTTATAACTAATCCCTGTGTTCTTTTCCCTATAGTTGTGGGGGATCAGGGCAAAAAAATGTCTCATGCTGTGTTGTCCCCCTGACAGAACATATTGAGCAGAGATGAGTTTGGCATGTGCCTGTGGCAGGTCCTGAGTGATGGAGCGAGCAGCCCCCAGGATGGGAGATCTGGAGTTGAGCCAGTCTTGGGGCTGCCTGAGCACACAAGTGTGTGCAGTGCTGCCTGGACAGAGACACATCCAAGGAAAGAAGAGAGTGTATTCAACAACTATTCAACAACTCCTCAAGGTACATCCAATGTGTAATTTTATTCTCAGGGAAAACTTTTTTTTTTTTTTTTTTTTCCCAATTGTGAACAAAATCCAATTGGGGGACAAATGCAAATGTCTTACTTCTTAAGCTGCCAGTGGGATATCCCTCTGAATGGGAGGAAAATCAAAGCAATTAAGAATAAGTGCCAACTTATTTCCAGCTTCTTCACCTTCTTCACTGTGTCTGGAGGGGCACTTTTACCATGTTTTAGGAAAACAACAAATAGTAGCTCAGAGAATGCACTGAGAGTTGAACATGTGTGTTTGTGTATGGGTGATGGTACTCAACGTACTGCTCCACTGGAGTCTACTGGAATCATTACAGGTCATGAACTGAAGAAGGATTTGAGTGGGTCCAAAATCTAATGAAGTCAGTGAAAAAGCTCTCATTGACTTCAAGAGGATTTGGCAGAGGTGTTAATTGAGGGACAAATTTAATCTTGCACAGAGCTAAAAATTGTGCTGGCACAGACGCCTGCACCTGAAACAGGTAAGAAAATGTGAGACATTTTAGACTGATTTAAGAATACCCATATTTTCCACCCTTTGATTAAATTGGCTTTAAACACAGACATATTAGATCAAATTTATGCACAAGCAAACCTAAATTATTGATGCTCATTATAGATGAGATAACATCTTCAGTGACCACAGGTGCCAGTAATTTCACCTTGTGTTGGAATTTGCCATCTAGATACCTGCACTGGAGATGGCCCACCTGCAGAATTGTTGGAGAGGCACTTCCAGGGCATGGATTATCAAACCTGTTGCAGGCACTTATGAATTGTGCCACAGATGTGCCCATTGCCCTCCTTAGGCCATAACAAGAGCAAATGAATGACTCAGTTATTGACTGAAATGGCGTGGGCAGCTCCGTTCACTCAGAAGCATCTTGCCTTGCCTGACTCCCACTGTGCCTCTCCTGCATCAACAGAAATAAAAACCCAGCAAAAATCTTGGACCTTGATTAAATAAAATGCTTGTTTAGCTTGAAACATAGTAATAATCTTCTGATGTTATATGTTAAACTTATCCCATATGGAGGTTTTATTGAGCCAAGGCAGTGCCAGAATATGTTGCATGGAATATTCATAAAAAAGGACATTTATAACAAGGTAGCATTATGATACATTTATTTATTTATTTATTTATGTACCTAGAACTATTATGCAAGTTGGAAATCCACTCGTTACCTTCTGCATTGTGAACCTGTATTTCAGATATGCTGCAGGAAATTTTTACCCTTGTTGACTGTGTTACAGGTGGATAAGTGTCTCATTTGGTTTGGAAGAATGCTAAAAATGTCACTAGGTTCTGACTTCGTGGAACTGGACTGAAAAAGCAGTCTGTCTTCACTCTATCTAATTATTCTTTTTATTTTATTTAACTTCTATTATTATTTTTTTTCAGACGTCATCCGGGAGACCGTGTTATGAACCAGGAGCCTAAACAAAGAATAACTAGATTGCCTCAGTCTGAAAAAAGCTTATAATTAAAGCCAAAGGAAAGTCTCCAGAGGTCTCTGTGTTGCTTTTTGGGGGGTACATGGGATGGTAGTGCCTGGTATGATGAGAGGAGCTCTAAACACATGGGTGCCATTGAGACTTCAAGCCTCTGTTGGCTCCCAGGAGAGGGGGAAGGAGATATCCAAAGAGACACCACACAGTGGTTCTGAATATATTAAAGAGGAAATTCTTTCTTCCCTCCTTTCAGATATCTTAAACAAGCATCTAAAATGAAAAAGTAACTGCTATGGTTTATATATATAAATTGCACCGCAATATAATGTAATATAACTACACCATACTCCTTTAAGAGTACTGTTGCTTGAAAACAGATCTTGCAATAGCTTGAGCTCCAGGAAACCACATCAAAACAGAGGCAGGATGACTACTGGGCTAGTGAGAAAGGAGTGCTAGGGATCAGAGTATCATGCATTTCCTTCCCCCAGTATTATCTATACAGACATAAAATCTTGAATTTTGACTTTTTTCATGCTTTTGTTTTTAACAGGTAAGTCACTGATGATATGCATATATCACATATATACATTATCTAAGGTGATAGGAAGAAAGCTGGCTGTTCATAGTTTGGAAAAGTTGTCAATTTGTTTACACAGTGAAGAGCTGAGTTATAAGCCTCTGAAACGCACACAAATCAATTTTGGCTCAGCAAGGAACACCGAATGCCCATTGACTTCTGCAGCGGGGGTGAGTGGTTCAGGCAGGAGGAAGGTAAGTGTGCCCCAAGTGTAAAATGCAAATTCTAGCAGATTGCCTACACTGAAGGGAAGATCAAGGGCAAAAACTGTTTTTGTTTTTGTTTGTTTGTTTGTTTGTTTTTCCTGCTTCTTACTGTGTTTTTTTCCTTATAGGTGTTTGGTGAAAACACAATGGAAGTGACCTCAGAATCTTTTTTACCTCTGATATATTTTAAGTTTTGCTATATGAAAGAGCATGATATGAGCTGCTTTTAATATCAGATGTTTTAAAACTCATTTAGGGCACTCTGTCTAATATTTTCTACCCTTCAGGTCCATGCAGTTTTGTACCTCAGGAAGTTGTCTAATGCAGATTTTCATATCCTAGAAAATGTAAGAAGTGCCTGTAGGAAAACTCCTTTTATGGTTTCAATAAAATAATAATAAGCTTACCTTTTAGATGTTTATAAGAAAGAAACTGATCATTACATGATGTTTCTGTAAACTTGATTTCTTTATTGTAGCAGAGCACAGAAAATAAATAGTGTTTATTATTTATCTTGCACATAAGTCCACTTCAAGACAGACAAATGCATCCTGTAACTGATTAGAAACAGGACCATAATCTCAGCTGTGAGAATGAGCAAAGGAAATGTTCTCAAGAGACAGAAGCAGAGGGACAGAACTGGAGGGGAAAATCACTCACTTTTCTTGATCAATTGTTGTCAAAAAAGAGAAAAAGAATGATCATATCACATCTATTCTTTTGGACAGAATTATAACCAAAGAGTTGTGATACTGGAGTTATTAAGTATTTCAGATAATGCCCATTGAACCTAAAACCCATTTTATTCTCTTCCAATGTCTGTTTCTCCATCTTTTTTTTTTTTTTCTGAAGATTAATAGAATTCTCCATAGACTAGGAAAGCAGCTCACCTTTTGCTTGAGCTCAAGCACAGCAATCAGTAATAATTTTATTACCATTATTTTGTTTAGACAGCTTGTGCAAAAGAATGCTTAACTTGGATAGATGTAAGTGGAGAAAGAATGATAATCCTAGATATCACTATAAAATAAGATGAAAATGGTCTGAGCAATGGCAATGATATTTTTAGCATTAGGGCTTAGAAATGTCAGTGTACCATTTAGAGTATCATTTAGGGTTATTATTTAGGGTTTAGAAATATCAGTAGAATAGAAACAGAAAGGAATATATTGTGTAATGCTGCAGAAAATGTAAAAGTCTACTTCTTGTATTGGGAAAATAATGCCATAGAGATGTAGGATAGCATTGCCCTGTTCTGCTCCCAATTCAGCAATTAACTTTGTGACTTAAACCTGTATTTCAGTGCTTTACTGCTTTGGAGGTTTGTAATACTCACCAAAAGTAAATACTTACTGATGCTTTGCCATTGATTATCCAAGAGTGGAATTGCACCAGTGAGTCAGCAACACCGCTAATGACACAATTCCTGCCCAGGTGTATTGTGGACCTTGCTGTGCTTTGCCCATGTCGGACATAAATGAGAGGTGGCCTCTATGTGAAGTTAAGGGGTGTCAATTAAAGAGGCCTGTGCAAATTAAGTGTGGCTATGGAATGCTCAATTTCAGATGTGGGATGAACAGAATTAGCATAGCAGACTGTATTAAAAGGTGCATCAGTATGGGTCTTGGGAATGAATTCTTCCACTGTAGCAAGGTAGTCCATTATCCTAAAAATGCAGCAGAAATTAAGAAAGTCTTGAACAGAACTCAGATTTGAAAATTTAGCCCGTCTCCAGAGAAGTCATTGGCATGTAATTCCTTATGTGATCTGCAGGTCAGGCTACAGAATCCAATAGTTTTCTTTATGAAATACAAACCCTTACATAAAAAAATACCCATTTTTTTGTTTGTTTTGTTTTGTTTTTATGGAAAGATGCTGGACAGTGCTGCTGCTTTTTTCGGAACTGTTGAAGCTTCTGAAGGCTGTGTGTGTGTGTGTACATGTGTGTTCATGTGCATGCTGCAAGCATTTTGAGCAATACTAGTTTTGAAAGACAAATATTCATGGACAAACCTGCTCTTTGTAATTTACTCTGCACATCTTGAATATCAAGAAATTTTTAGAGACTTAACTTTTCTGATAGAGCTGAACCCATATGAGATCCCTGTTTATAAGAATGACTGAGTGATACAGAGAGTTTAAGTGACAGTTCATTCTCTTTTAAACTTCCCCTCAGCCAGTCTCAATTTGCAGAAGGAGATGGAAGGGGAAACAGGGAATGAAGTACTGTATAAAGACAAAAATCACAGATTGTGAGATGGAAAAGACCCATTAGACCATCTAGTCTGTTCTCCTACTGGTCAGGATATAGATTCTAGGAAGAGGATGCACAATGGGGTGAACAGCGACCAGATTTTCAATAGTGAAGATGAGAACAGGAAAAGAATTGCTAACAGATTAAAAAGTGATGATGAAGGATGGAGAAGTGCAGGTGTAATGGGAGGCTGTCCCTTCTTGGCATTGTTCTCACCTTTCTCTGCCTCCCTCTGCCACATCAGTACAATAGAAGTATCTGGAAGAGGAGATGATAAGAAAAATGTTCCCAGTAATTTTTGTCAATGTTTGTACAAGAGTTGTACCTGCAATATTTAAAATATTACAAAGCAACATGCCTTTGCCACCCTTCACGGCTATCAGTGCTTCAAACTTACTTAGATTGTCTTTCAAGTTACTTTCCTCTGAGCCTTATATTCTTGCCCTTGACTTCAGAAAGCATCTTTTTTTAGACTAGATGTTGAAAGAAGATCAACTATGAGATGAGAAGACAAAGGAGGGAAAAAACAATGATATGCTTCCCATCCTTTGACTTGATCTATAATTAAGTTCGTGTGAAATTCTCTCATTTGCCTATCATGTCTTCTTTCTGTTTACTTCTCATTAGCTGCATCTCCTTATTTCCCATATTTAACCTTGTTTCTGTAAAATCCTGTTCTGTATGGCAGTGTTTCTTCATGTGCTTATGTTCAGCAAATTTTTTGTCATAATTTTTGGACAACATTGACTAATTTGATACAGTCACAAAAGTTTCTGACAAGTTTTATGAAAACAAGTAGCAAGGAAGTGAGTAACCTTCTGTGGGATGGCTCCTCCTATACATAAGGAGGAGATGGACTCAGGAGATTTTCTGGAAAGCACATTTCATGACTCCCACAACGTGCAGAAATCAGTGTTGAATTTTATGCCTAAACTCATCTTCCAGCAGCACATAAGAGCTTTTGTTTCTAGGTGACCTTAAATGTTACAAGTTTTATCACACTTCCTTTGCTAACATCTCTTACAACTTCAGGTTACTTCTAAACTCATATTCCTGTTCTGATTTATATCATCAGAAAAGTATCTCTGAGTAAGCAGAAAAAATCTAACAGTTCAAAGCTTTCTGCCTTACCCTAATGTAATTGGCCCAGTTCTTAGTCAAGCAAGTAGCATGGTTGCTCCTCCTGCCCATAGGTGTGATAATGAGAAATTGTTGCGGTTTATGGATTATGATTGCATTTTAGTGTGGATAGGCTTGCTTATTTATTTATTTTCTCCTGGAATGAGCAAGCTTGAGAAAGAAAACAGGAAACTGCTTAACCAGTGGTGAGTAAATGCAGCCTTCCAGAGGAGACAGTTCAGCAGGGTGCAGAAAGCTTGGCATGACATATTAAATCCCTTCTCTTGCCAGAGAAAGCAAGGAGACTTCAGCAATGTGCTGGTTGGGACCACAGGAAAATAGATAAGCTTTGAACCATTCACTGGAGGTTAATGGGCTCGGGTGCTGGCAGCCTGGTTGGAAGAATGCCGAAATAAAACCCATTCCTCTGAAAATCCCTCACTGCTGCTCTGCAGGTGACCAAATGCAGGACATGGTGGCATCAGCACGTGCTCCCATCTTGCTTGTCACAACAGTATGCAGAAAGAAGTGTGCCAGTGAGACAAAAGCCTTATGGTAAATTTAAAAGTATGGGTAAATGTATAAAGGAACTTCCCCAAAATGGCTACTAGAGCCTCCTCCATTGAAGTTAACGGGAATCTGTCAGTAGACAGCTACTTTCACTGAAGTTTCAGTGTTATGTGGTTTAATTATTTTATTTCTGTTCACATTGAATTTCAGAGTCTAATGGAATTGAGGCAAACAAATAAAAAGGCCAAGGCTGAGTTTAACTGATTATTTTTCTTTCAAAATGGAGCTATCATTTCCATTGCAAAAAAAAGGGGGGAAAAAGTATCTGGCTGTATCTGGCTATGACAGGGTTAATAGTAAAGACTTTTTTTTTTTTTTTTTTCATCGTTTTGAAATGGCTCCATGGTTCGAGAATGACTCTTTGCTTCCCCTCTTAATCTGTATTTTACGAGTGAGAAGCTTTGCATTATGCAAATCGTTAGATAGGAACAGGTGACATTTCAGCAAAGAACATGATCAGCGGCCCGGGCCTGGATTGGGCTGCTGATTTATACATTAGTATTTGTCACAAGGATCGCAAGTACTTCAGTCTACATTCTGCAATTTGCTTTTCTATTTTTTCCTCCCCACAATCCTTAAGGTGGAAACTTCATCAAAGTATGTAAAATGCACTAGTCGGACCAAAGGGAGCTTCTTTTGGTCTGGAATCTGGGGTGAAATGGCATGGCCTTGTTTTGGGGGCCATTTCCTGGTGTTAATTGGCATGCTGTTAATTGGCTTGCTGCAAGTTCAGGACCAAGCTGAACACATCCACACAACTCCAGAGCCAGATCTTCTGCTCTGGTAGCCCATGGGGCTTATTGCAAAATGGGGCCCATCGTCAGAAGGGCAAGCGAGGCTTTTATTTAAACTTTGTGAATGGCGTAAATAGCAGACATCTTCGAAGAGGAAAATGTGTCACAATGCAACTGTCTATTTACAGACCCTTTTTCTTTTTTTCCCCCATGGACCTTCTCTAATGGCAGGAAGGCTCAATACAGATTGATTTGTATGCCATGAGATATGTTTTGGACTGTAAATTATTTCTGGAAAAAAATACTGTAAAAAAGAAGGGGATTTACTGCCACTGAATTTAACACCAGGAACAGTTGATTTTCTTCCTTTCATCTTCTAGTCCTCTGAAGCATTTTGATTTTTATTTTTACAGTGGCTTTGCTCCTCCCCTGTTAAAACTTTAAACTGTGACAGTATCTTAAATCGGGGAGCAGGAGAGGTTACTAAATGGCCAAAGAATCATTCAAATACCAGCTAAACAATGCTGTTCACAATGGTTTGCCCATGCTCCACAGCTAAGGATGGGGAGGCATCTTTGGAGTGAAAGGCACAGTGGTTTTGTGCTGTCCATCACCCCTGCCTTTTGTGAGAGGCACAACAACGTGGCATTTATGACTGCCATCTTTGCCAGATCCAAAATGGAAGCAAATTCAACCCAAAACAGACTGTTCACACAATTTCATGAGAGTCTTCATCACAAATTTAATCTATTGGGCAGGAGCCAGGCAACAGGAGCTGATGTTTCTTTTCATCACTCCAAACCTCTCTAGGATAACACCTGGGCAACAGCAAAGTCTCTTTCTTGAGGGCTACGTACTCATGAAGCTGATGTGTGTTCTTGCTCTCCTATTTGCTAGTCTGATCTTTTGGATATTTTTTTCATGTACACAAGCACAAAAGCAATTTTTCTCTCCAATGCTTTAGGCCCTGGACATCTTACCTCTGTTACAAAGGAAGCATATTCGTTGACATGATCAGTTGTGGTTCAGTTCTTGCCATATCCTTATAGCTTTAATGGTTCTTTTATTTTAAAACTTGAATGAGAAGCTACACTTATAGCTTCAGAAATATTTGTATTAACACACAATGCCATATTTTCCCATTTTTCTCTGCTTTCAACTCTTATGAATTGTAAAATGGCACAAAAATAACTCATCCCATCCCTTTTCTATAAGACTCTCAGGTTTGTTGACAATACCCTGTCCATGAAAGTTGTGTTTCCCTGGTCTTTGGATACGTTTCTATTTACAAATATCTCTTTTTAAGATCTAGTTTAGAAAAAGCAGCATCGATTGGGTATAACGTTCAGCATATGGCATATACCTACCTGCAGTAAAGGCCACTAATCCTTCAGTGTGATATTTTATTTTGAGTAGCCTGATTTTTAGCTGGAATAATGGGTCATATCCCCTCTTAACGTGATTCCTTAGCTCTTTAAGGTAACTTTAGCACAGAAAAGATGTTCTTCTGAGAATGGCTCTAGCCCATAATTCATTAATGTCAGGAATCATTACCATTTCTTAATGTCATTGCAATTAAGCTTTAGTTAATCCAGATGTTCTCAGCTGTGGTCATGGCAATGCCTTTGACAGGAGCCTGTGTTACAGGTGATTCTCCCAGTGCTGTGGCCAGCTGCCTGAAGGCTCCCACGGATGACCTGCATGCACTCATGGCTGCTGTCCTCCATCTGAAACATGCCCCAGATACACAGCGCCGCTGTGCCTGTTGTAAACCTGGGAAGGTAGTTAGCACAGTCTTCCATGCCAGGGCATCAAAGCTGGTGTAGGGTCTAGCGAACAAGTCTTATAAGGAGCGGCTGCGGGAGCTGAGGCTGTTTAGCCTGGAGAAAAGGAGGCTCAGGGGAGACCTTGTCACACTCTACAATTACCTTAAAGCAGGCTATAGTGAGGCAACAGCGAGGTAGGGATCTGTCCCTTCTCCCAAGCGCTAGTGATAAGACAAGAGGAAATGGCCTTAAGCTGCACCAGGGAAGGTTTAGGTTGGGTATTAGGAAAAATTTCTTCACTGAAAGGGCTATGAAGTATTAGAACAGGCTGCCCAGGGAAGTGTTTGAATCACCATCCCTGGAGGTCTTCAAAAAAAACATGCAGATGTAGAGCTTAGTGACATGGTTTAATGGTGGACTTGGCAGTGCTAGGTTAAAGGTTGGACTAGATGATCTTAGAGGTTTTTTCCAACCTAAATGATTCTATGATTCTATTCTACGAGTGTAGAGGTGGTACTGATTTTATAGGTACTTAAAGAGAGTTGCCTCTCTGATAAACTTAAAATGGAAGTAAAAGAGAAAAAGAGAAGCAAGAATATATTATAAAACTCAAGGCACTGAGGTGCAGACCAAAGTATCTTTCCCAACAGAACCAAAACTTTGTCTGTGTTCTTCAGCCTCTTGCTATAACCACAGCAGGGAATCCTCAATTTCTTGCTAAAAGGGACTGGCAACTGAAGCATTTATGGTGTCTGTGGATTTTTAAAGAAATGGGTAAACCACATATGTTGGGTCCATTTGTATTCTTTCAGATGAGTAAAAGTCAGGCCAAATTAAGCAAGAATTTTTTCACTGGTATAAATTTAATTCCCATAGATGTTCCCACTACAGGATTCTTTTAAAGAGCTCTTTTAATTCACTACCTGATTACCTAAGACAAGATGGATTTACGTGCTAAGGAACATTAAGATATGCACAGCAAGGTGCAGTGACCCATTTGATAGTTGTTTTTTTCTTGATAGGTTCTTCTACACTGGCATATACTTGTAATGCAGCTCCTACCACACTATGTGAAGACATGTATCTTGCAGTTGCCCTGCACTGTTGACTGGGTTGGAGACAGGGTCATCTATCCCCAGTCTTTAAGAGCACAGGGGAGTTGTCTTTTCACGGATAAATACAAGAAAAGTGTTTATGACTGTTACCTACAGGATATTGGTAATAGAAGGCAGAATGAGAAAAGGTTGTCACTTGCCAATCTTAATCTGGGGCAGTAGGTGGTGGAGGGCACTGCCTATATATTTGGGGTTGTACTGTCTGCCCAAAGGAATGATGTTAACTTAACTGAAACCATCAATTGCTTTCTCAGAACTGTGGATTTCTTATTACCTTAACACTAAACAACAGATCAGGCCTTTTTTCCTCAGAAAACCTGTGAATTGTAAAAAAAGTAGCTAGCAACTTTGGTCCAAATATCAAATCTGTAACACAGCTTAAAATAAGGAGAAAATACAGGATGGCTAATGACAGGGACCTGTTGATTCCCTTGACTTCATTTAGTGATGAGAGTGCTCAGCGATTCTTCAGAGGCTTAGTGTGAACTCTGGGTGTTTTTCTATTGTCAATTTTCCATTTGCTTGTCTACCAATACAGATTACTTGTACTGTAAGGTGAATCATTGCTTTTGGATAGTTCATTTATCTAGGTTTGGGTTGTATTATGTTTTTTTCAGCCTTGGTATTGTTGAGCTGCCTATAAAACTTATGGCTTTATCCAAAGGTGTTTATTTGAAAATATTCTTTATTTGAATATATTCTTTATAGAAATTTAGGATTTGTCTTATTCATTGGGAGGGTACAAAAACATTATTCCAGTTACTGGTTGGGATTAGAGCCTGCTAAATGCTATAATTTCCTTAGAATGTTAAAGTTCCCTGATAATCCACTCAGAATTTTCCATATTTAAAGTTTTAAAGTGAAAAATATTGCTGAATAAACAAAATAAATTTTGGCAGGTGGCTATGAAGTTGTTTATTTTTAAAGGCAGTGTATTCAGAATGATCCTACTCCATTGCTCTTACTGTACCTGCCTACTTAAGATTGTTTTATGTTGGCAATACTTTTATTACTTACTGCACATTCATGTGAAGACTGCACGACGTATAGTTGGCAACACAAGATCAAACAATTCTTTGAATAAATGGATAGATGCTTGCCTTTTAAAGTCAAGATACATCCTGATGCATTACATCACAACAGAGAACAGCATCAGGAATCAAAGCCATCTTGAAGAACTGGAGGACTGTGGGGCAGGTGGAAAGCCTTACCCAAGATAAGTGGGGAAACAGTGCCATGCAACTTCTAAAACTTGGCTGGATCAAGTGGGTCTTGGTTTTTAAGGGGTTGCCCAAACATCCCTCAGAACAACAACAAAGTGGTATTTGAGAGTAAAGGTTTAAATATGTGTTTCCAGGAGTGGTCATAATCCCAATGTGACCCTTAAATCATAGTCTTATAAATTCATTAATGTCCAAGAAAGTATGGAGTTATAATTCTGAACTGGCTTATTTTTCCTTGGCAGAGGTTGCTGAAGACACATTTTATAGAAGAAGTTCTTGTAACTCATGAATTGTTATACAGATTCCACCTTAAATGGATTTTATCAGACTGTGCACTGGTAAGCTCATGCTAATATTGGCTCCAATAAAGAACAAATCAGTGCCCAACTCGACTCGTCTTATCGCACAGTCAAAACTGATGGCTGAAGAAGTCATAAAGATCCCATTTAATCTCTCGCCTATCTATCACTGTGAATGTCTTTATCCTCTTTGTGCAGTGGTAATATCTGCTCATTATGAAAGCAAAATAGATCTGGCATGAATAAAAGCGGAATGAAGTGCTCACTTTGATTTTGACAGCATGATCAGTGGAAGCAGTAATCTGTGAGAATCAAAAGGGCTAAATTATTCCATAACAGTAATTTGAGGGAACAGCTCAGAGCATACACATCTGCTTTCATATATTGTGACGTGCACTGATAAAACATCCTTCCCAATTTACTCTCTCTGTGCTTGACTAATCTGCAACAGCTCTCACAATGTCTAATCATGCCATCAAAAAGGAGAAGAAGTTCAATTGAGACTCAAATGAAAGAAGATTGGAAAACTATCCTCAATTGAAATTACATTTGTAAATGAGCCATAGTTTTTCTGTTCAGAGTGCGTTATGGTAAATCTGCCTGAAGAAGTAGTTATGCTGAAGAACAGCAACGTGTATCTAGATTGCATTTATTCCATTACTGCTCAAGTAAAATTATGGCAGCTTGGAAACCCTGGGGCATGTTTTCAAAACTGATATGCCAAATTCATAGTCAAGATTCCTGTTGTATAATTATAGCATCTCTGGCCAGCTGAAAGATTCCCAATACATATAAATTACACAGCCAGGTTACAGTTATAAGGATTTTATTTTTAAACATTCCTGTTATAGGAGATTTCTCCGTTTATTTGTAGGCTGGGCCATGACTATACAATAATGGACTTTTCTTACTTTCTTCATTTGCTCATGGCATTTTTTGGAGCTAGTTAACCAAGCCACTGATGTACGGAAAGCACAAAAACTAAGCTCACTTTGAAGCTGATATTAAGGGTGTAACCTTGCTGATCTGCACAGACTAAACCATAACCTAAAGCCTGTTTGGGCTGGAGTAGAATATACGCTATTTGAATTGAAAGTGAAACAGCCTCATTAAAGACCCTGTATTCACCCTCTGGTTGTTGACATGCTTTCTAACACACAGTAAAAATCTGTTCTTCCTAAAATGTGTGGGCCTTCTCTCTGATCTTTGCTGATTCAAGTCTGTCCAGCTGCACTCCAGCCTATGAAGATATATCTCACCTCAAGAAGTTTTCTACTTCCCTTAAAGGATCTGCTCCCAGAGACATATGACTTTATCAACCCAGGCACTGTATTTTGTTATCATTTTGACTGTACTCATATGTTAATGAATTTCTTAAGGCTGGCAATACTTGAGTGAACCCCTGCTGGTGAAAGCAGTAATGAGTCTCTCCCATATGCCTGTTTTCCTGGTACAGCCAAAGAAATGGTGATTGCCTCCTTCATAGACTTGTCATCAGGTTCAGTGATGCAGCTCCCTGTATTATGCATTTGTACAATGAAGGTGTACCTATAGATCTGAAAGGGCACTGGTAGTCAAACGATATTGCCGTCAACTCTCCAATGTTGCCTGCTGTTCTGTTACATGTTTTGGGAAATTTGAAAATATTAACCAACAGGGTACATTCATCCTAGGAAGTACAGCTGGACACCATTCTACAAATGTTTAAGTCTTGGTGAAACCTATAGTGATCTTACTTGCATGATAAGTACATGGACTGGCAGCTGCTACTGTTACTGAAGTTGTTGCAAGAGTAGGATTAATTAGAAAAACATTTCAGTAAATATTTATTCCTGTTTTTAATCATCTTTTGCTCATTTTTAGCTTGTTTTCTGCAAACACTCAAGTAAATATTTAGGACTGGCTTTACCATTATAAGCCTGACTAGTCAGGATTTTTATTTTTTTTTACATATGCTAAACAGAAAAATAAGTCTCTGAACAACTGAAGTAGGTATTGGAAAGTTTTGAGTTTACTAAGATACTTTTTATTTTTGAAAAACAAAATCAAAGTGCTTATTTTGAATAATTCATTAGATTTTAATCTGAACTGAAATATTTTCTTTGGGCATGTCTCTTTAGAGAAGATGTACTAGTGGTCTATGGAGACTATATTTCAGGTCTTTCTTGTTTCCAGTGCTACTATTGGCTTTACTACATATCTTATGATAAACCATATTGTCTTTTCACCTTTAAACCTATGTGATGCATCAGGATAGACCTGTGACCATGGCAAATGATGGAGAATGTGGTTGACCAAAGACACATGTCAGATATTCATAGAACTCTTCTGGTGAGTTACTGCCCATCCCTTGTTACTTCCTGTAGATTCACTACATCTACAATTAGGCTTACAGCCCTCATACGTGGATATGAATGTTTTAGTGGTCAAAATCTTTAGCAATACTTTTGCATGATAACTAAATAACAAGGCCTGCAATTCTGGCAAAAGAAAGAACATAGATTGAAATTGATTTTCAAGTATGCACGTTTGACCAGTTATGTTGGGAATGTGCATTCATTAAGTCAGTGAACAGATATAGCACCACATGGCAAAAAGTAAAACTACTTATAGCTTACACCATCTGTCCATCACTACTTAGTAAAAAGGTTTGATGAATAAAGAAATTAAAGGTATCCTAGCATTTTGCATATACTATGGAATTATACAAATTTTTGAACAACAAAAACAGTTGACTGACTACTGCTTTGCTTTTGGATATTCTGGCATGAGTTCCATCATTTTAGTGAGTTTTGTTGTGAATTTTTGACCATCCATGTGAAATACACAGTACCATATGAGTAAGCATTGTATATATTTTGATTCATCTCAATTTAGAAAATACTACTTCATGCGTAAAAGACAAGGAAGTCAGATTAGTGTAGAAGTTTTGTAAAAGAGCTATTTTTAAAGTTCAATTGTAAGGATAGCTGTGTAAATGCACTGTTTCAGAGTATACATGAGCATGCAGCAGCCAAAACAGTATAAAGATGATTTGCCTTACTGGTTGGTACATCTTGTGGCAAAAGTTATGCATAATTAGACTTGATTGCTCAAGTACTTCTGCCCACACCCAACTTTGCCCATATGATTAGCCCCATTAATTTCAAGAGAAGTAATTACACCCATGCCTGTCAGTGTTCAAGAAGCATTTGGATAATGCCCTCAATAATATTCTTTGACTTTTGGTTAGGCCTAAGTGCTCAGGCAGTTGGACTAGATGATCTTTGAAGGTCTCTTCCAACTGAACTGACCTATTGTATTGTATTGTATTGTATTCTATTCTATTCTATTCTTTTTATTTACCTTTGCGCCCAAGTATTAGCAGGATCAGGACCTAAAATATCAAGATCTTTGAGGAAAGGTCATGGTTTTGTATGTTTCTATTCTAGTTTAAATACATTTTCAGAAGGAAAAAAAGAAGAAGAAGAAGAAGAAGAAGAAGAAGAAAGAAGAAGTAGGAGGAGGAGGAGGAGGAGGAGGAGGAGGAGGAGAAAGGATGATTTTAACCTATATACATAAATTCTCCAAGTTGTCAACATCCCTTTTTCTGGACTGGTTAAAAATTTAATTTTCTATTGCCTTATTCACGTCCAAGGTATCACAACGTGCTGTGTATATCAAGAGTTAGCTTAGCACATTGTTTTTTCTCTGCCAAAGGCCTACGAAGAGACTTTAGGGATAAATGAGCCTGTTACAGTGTTTAACAGTATTGTGATGCATAGCAGACAACAGACTACAAACTGTTTTGGGTATAGCATCCGTGCTCATTCCTAATTTTCCCTGTGGAGAGTCAGATTCTGGGTTGAAGTGGTAAACAAATGGGTTTGTGACTCTTGGCTTGGAGAGTAAGGAAAGAAAACCAAATATATGCTGATAAAGCCCCGGCTTCTTTTCCTATCTACACTTCATAATGTTTTAGATTCAGCCTCCCTTGCTGGCTACTGGTGGCTCCTGATCTCACCTCTAGAAATTGTCTTTCTCTGCTGGTTTGGCTGTCACCATTTCACGACAGACCCCTGGAGTGCTTCTGACACTCCTGTAGTAACAGCTGGGAACTGCAGGCTTTCTAAAAATCACTGTAATGCTGTTGTGCTCTTTTCATCCCTTGTGCATCATCACAGCTTAAGACAAAATTTGATTCTGATGAACATTGTAATGTGTTTATTTGCATTACAGCATCTAGCCACTAATTGTCGTAGTGCTATACACAATTACAGGCAGAGAGTAGACAGGTAAAAAAAATGGCAGCTGAAGCACAAGCCTTGACTTCTGTAGAAACCTATGTGTCTGTGTTTGTATTCTGTACTTTTCTGAAATATCTCCCACTGATTCTGTATATCTGTTTGCAAGATACACTTAGTATAACTGAGGAGTTTCTGATTTTCTCTTTCTCAGACAGTATAAGAATACATTTTTGTACTGGTACATAGGCCTTGTAAAAAATAATGATTGCTTTCAGAGATGAAGATACTGACCTCTCACGGTGGTAGTGAACATATGTCAGAAGATATTTTGCACCAAAACCATTTGTAGTTTTTCTTCAGCAAGCCTGAGGAGCACCAGATTGTCAATGTTAGCTCTCTATTTCCAGTTCTGATGGAAACTAGTGATGGTATTTTGCATTTTCATGTCAGCTGCAGCTGATTTGGAGCCATTTCTACATCCTATAATGAACAGTTCTCCACCTGCAGGCTGAGTATCTGTGGAACCACAAGAAATAGGTAAGCGTTCTCAGAAGTTTGCCTGGGTGGGTTTAGGGTGTTTGGGCCCTGTTTTTTTTTTTTTTTTGGCATGTTGTCCCAGACGGCCAAGGGGACAGGCAGGGAATTGTATTAATTCAGTAGGCAGCCCATAAGAGTGGCTGAGCATACTCGTGTATCCAAAATCCTGTCCCTCATTCTAGCAAAGCCTTTACATACGTACAACTCCAACCCCTAAACCTTTTGCTGAAGGTGAATGCTTGCATCCATCCTTTGAAAGTACAGCAGGAAGGAATGATGTGCCCTCATACACGTGAGGCTGGGGGAGATTGAGGTGCTGGCCCCTCCTTAGCCTGAAAGAAAAGAAAGACCAATGTCTGCCTCTCTGGGCTGTGCTGAGAAAGGAGTGAGGAAGAAGCCTGTGCATGAAACTGGTAATTCACTGGAAAGAGCAGAACTGAGGGGGAGGGAGGTGAGAGGGAGGACACAGCTCCGAAGGCAGCACGGGGGAAAAAAGTCATAATCCATGAGGTACAGATGAAGCCCTGGTCTCCACACTAAGCCTATGTGGTTCCTAGGGCCTTGCCTCGGCCACCCTGGGTAGGAAGCAGCGTGAAGGCCCAGCCAGGCTTCGGCTGCTCCGGTTGTGCTGGTAGAGCCCCTGGTGGAGATTCAAGATTGTGTTAACTGAGAGAGATTTCCTGCCGGGGCAGCTCTACTATCAGCACAGGCAGCCCAGCTCAAGCTGCTGCAAGTGCTCTTTTGCAGGTACATCAGCGCTCACAGATGTAGCTCTGTTAAATAGGAACAGGGTGGGGACCATGATTTTCTTCAAACTCTGGTTGCAAAACATGTTAAGGGATGCCCTGGTCTGAAAGTCAGCCTTGAGCCATGCTTAGGTTTGAAACAAGCTTGAATGCTGGCCTGTGCTTTCATGCCTTTATAATACTGCTAAATGCCATGGTGCAGTAGAGTTCGTATTTGGTGGAGCATTTGTGCAGCACTCCGCTTTACTTTACAAACATCTTTTATGTAAATCAAGTGTTAATTATCCCTGCTCTCTATTTTGTGTTGAATATCATTTTTTTAATTACAGGCTTCATCCCAGGTTAAGCCTGCATGCCTGTTGTTGAGCCAATTATCATAAATTCCCCTGTAACAATTAACAATATTGGTACAGAGCTGCATGTATTTTAAATGTTATAATTATGCTCAGCTCTTTTGTTAATTGGCCTATCTGACTCTTTACTTTTTATGCTGCTCATCTGCTCATTACCGCAGCCATTTAATTCAATTAGCACCTTAATTAGAAGAACAGCCATGTCCAATGTCGTAGGACTTGTCAGAGTACGCGGCTTGATTAGCAAAGACAAACACACCATGCAAATCAGGCTGTAACATTTGGGGGCGGCAGGAATGGAAGGCAGCCAGCTGGTGAAGTGGAAAAGGAGCGTGTCTTCATCCCCCAAAGCTTCGCCAGGAGGGAGAAAATAAAGAAGGCATCAGACTGAGGAAAGAATAAAATAATTTACAATTCCACGAGTTAAGGCATCACTTAACATAGATGGTGTGTAACTCCTGAGGACGGTGTCACTACTAAATTATCTCCTACCCCACAGTGCTCTTAAAAAAAAAAAAAGGCAGAAAATGAGACAGATGTATACAAAATAATACAGTAATCTCCTACCATATCATATGTCCTTTTCAGAGGAGAAAGCCAAACCCCAAAGTCTGGTTACAGAGGGAGAGAGAGGAACAAAAAGAAACACCCTGATCCTGGGCTTTGGTGTAAATCCGCACGGCTCCACTCATCATTGCCAAGAGAGGAGTGGGCACAGGGTATTTTAAAATCACCCATTTGACCCAGGCCTACCCATTTAAGACAGCAGCTCTGTGGAGGAAAGACACGTAAGGCTGTAGGAACTCTATTAAAAAAAAAAAAAAAAAAAAAAAAAAAAAAAAAAAAAAAAACAACGCTTCATTTTCCAAGAGCGATTTAAGTCTCAGTTTTGTTTTGTGCCAGTCTATTTAAATCTTTATTCCCTGCCTATTAATTCTCCTAATTAGAATTAAATGAAGCATACTAAATTGCTAGATTAACCAATAATTAAGCAGGCAAAGCACTAACATTTAATACACACAGGCAGTTCTTTCTCTTCTGTGATAGCACCGTGTCATGCCTGCTCATTTTATTTAAAAGGAATTAAGAGGCTTGTCTTCTGTGATCAACACCCCCCACCCCCCAATGTTAACTTACGTCAAATAAAGACTTTCCCAAAAGGGAATCAGTTTCAGGTTAGTTATCAAGAAACTCTTGATTTTATTTTTTTAATTCCTTATCTGTGAGTCCTCATGAAACCTATTTGAATCAGTTGGCTCAGGAAATCCAACAGCTGTACATATATTTAGCAGATAGTAGATTTTAATTAAAATGATATATAGTTTGTGTGGTGCTCTTTTTTTTTTTTTCTCTGTGTTCCTTTTCTTATTTCTGCTCACATAATGAGGTTCTACACTTATTTTCAGAGGACAGCAGCCCTGCTCCTCATCTCCTGTGTCCCCCTCCTTCCAATATTAATTTTGGATATTTACACATTACTTTGTGGCATATCCCTTTTTTCTGGGATCTCTCAAAACTGTGCAGTTCTCTTTGTGTGAATGAGAGACTGTGCAGACCATCTAAATTGGTAGATTCAGTCACCTTCAGTCTTGGTGATTTTGAAGGTTATTGTGGGGGTGTGTAAGTGCTGGCAGAGCTGGGGTCGGTAGCAGGATTGGAGATCCAGGAGTGCTGGTGCCTCTGACGAAGGTGCTTGTTGATATATGTGCCCAGAGCATCTAACTCATTCGTGTACAGAGGGCAGCAAAGACTCATGATAGGGATTTCACAAAGCTGCTCAGTTCCATGGTAACTGAACACATATGGTCTTGGCTTTTATTCCTTTGACTTAAGCTGCTAGCCAAAATTTGGAGTATTTTTGGTTGTTGCCCCTAGGAATTGAAAAAAATGTGATGGAGTCAGCTGTTTCTCTAGGTATGTCTACACTGTATTTTGCAGACAGGTCCAAATTTATTTTGCCTATGTCTTTTGCCAATCTGCCTTTGAAAAGGAAGCTGTGTAGCTGTATTAGCGAGCCGTGACTTCTGTTTTGAAACTGCTTTGCAGCTGTTTGGCTTGCATCACTGATGGGGTAACTCTGCCTTTGATGAAATCATGTAACAGAAAAAGCCAGCCCAGAAGACCTCTTTCCCAGAGATACCAAACAAGAGGCTATGTGTCCGCCAGCAGCCCCAAGTCTCTTGCGGCCAGCACTTTGCCCCAAAAGGGATTTCTAAGAGGGCTGTTTCAACAATACAATTGGAATGATGTAATGTCTAGCTGCAGCTGAAAGAGGACAATCTCTGTCTTGTTTCTTCCTACTCCAGGTGATCCTACCCCTTTTGGTATTTGTGTGAGCATCTTCTGAGATGGTTTTCTTTGCTAGGCCAGAGGAAAACCAATAAAACAACAAAAAAAACACACTTTTTTCTGGTTTAGCAAATTATAACTGCATACCATATGGCCAAATGAATACATGAGGGCTGGAGTAGGATCTGCAGCTGGTGAAAATGGGCACTAATGAGACTCCCTCTTTTGATGCTAGTAAATCAGCAGATTAGCCCAGGTATCACCAAACTGCAGTCTACTCAGACACATCCCGGAGTAAAATCACTGATAATGAAAGAGAATAGGTTTTATTTTATTTCTTCTCTTCAAGTGAGTCCTGCTGGCTTCAGTGAAATTTAAGCATCATCACTGAAGGGGCACCATCAAAACAGCCTAACTTTTTTCAGGAACTCAATTCAGACTCCTTAAGAACATCAATAATTTTAAAGATCTTGTTCCCAGTTTGTACATTTTCTGACCAGCAGCTTCACGTTAGGGTAGTTTCTTGTCCTGTTCTATGCCCATTTCTAGCCAGCCAGGTGTGCACCAGGCATTTAAGTTTTGGAGTTTAAGCTATGCAGTTACTACCATCTGGCTATGTTTTCTCTTTCTGTCTCTCACATGCTCCACATTTTATGGCATTGAACTTGCTAAACATGCAAGAAGAATGGAAAAATGGCCTAAACTTCTTTAAGGACAATGCCAATATATGTATTGCACTATAAACAAATATTCAGGGGTTTGCTGAAGACAATTTCTATAGTCTCAACACAAACCAAGTTTGAACCTATACAGATTTAAGTTGAAAATAAAATGAAAGTAAAACAATAGCTCAGAGGCATCACGCCCACTAAGAATTTGGCCTGGTTTTGCAGTTCCTTGTGCAGACGACCCCACTGAGCTTTACAGCCCCAAAGGCAAATGTGGAAAAGAATGATATTTGCCCTCTGGATCCTTAATGCCAAAAAAGCAAGGTGAAATGGTGGGGCCTTGGAAGTCAAGGTAATGTGAGACATGAGAGAATTGCTTCGTTTCTGCCAGGGGACCAGCTTGAACAGGCTGGATTTTAATTTTCAGCTGTCCCATGGTATGAACCATGTGGCCCCTGCAGTACATGCTGAGGACAGCGGAGTCTGCCTTCCCTTTTCGGCTGGCTGGCTGATTGATTCATTCCTCTTCTTTTTCTTTATTTTTTTTTTTCTTTTTCAAACCAAGCTTCTTACATGCTTTGGTGAACATTGTAGTCAGTCTGTAGTACCTCTGTCGATTCTGTGGTGTCTGTGCACGTGTGTACTTGCGCATGTATTGCACTTCATCTGCTTGATGCAATAATATCCTGGGGGAATGTGCAGGCTGTAAACTTCTTCATAACATCCTGTTCCTGCAACTTGAAGATATTGACTCTGAAGGGAAACAATGGCATGAATAAAATAAAAATAAAAAAAGTTAATTATCCTTTGTGTTTGTAATTTAATTAAAGATGCAGTAAAGTTTTACTGTTTTTCCAGGTGATGATGTTTAGGGCTCTGAAAAGCTATTTGTGCTGGTGAGATTAAAGTGCATTTTAAAATGTTCCCCGAGCACTTTCACATTTGTTGATAGATTTTTAAATTAAACTTTAAATTGTAATCTAAATTACCTCCAACAATTCATGGCCCCTGTAATGAACTCCCACCATTCCTGCTGTCATCCGACTATGATATACTGTAAATGGTAACTGCTCAGGGTTTTACTGAATAGTGCTTTAGTATTACTGCACTATATTAGTTGTGTACAACCCTCAAATAGAAATCAAAGCACAACGCAGGTTTGGTTTAGCATAGTAACTTTATTATTTGCTTGTCTTTAGTCTTAGAGAACACTTCTACTGTTAGTCATTTGGGAACCCATAGAATACACTTCCAAATAATTTTTTAGGCATTCCTGTCAAGGTAAAAGTATTTGCATTTTGCCAGCCAATGAGCTTTTGGACATTAATCCTTAATGGGTAAAATAAAACTAATTGGGGAATATGAGTTCAAGTGCTCATTCGCAAAGTGACCATGGCTCATTGGCCTCTGAGGCACAGTTAGAAAAAATACTTCCACAAATGATTGATGTACATTCAAAGAGGATGAGAAGATTGCAGTGGGATACTGGAAATAACTCACCATGGGCTGGCTGCTCCATGATTTGATGTAGGCATGCCGAGACCAACTGGTTTCCAAGGAACTGTGTTCAGAGCAGAGTCTAACTTGCAGATCAGTGATTGCCCTGATAGATGACATTGCCTGAGGCTCATGGACCAGTTCCTGGGATTAAAAGAAAGAGAATCCAAATGTAAGTTGGCCTAGCATCCATTGGGAAGTCTCAAGGATCTCTGAACATTTACACAGGTGGAAAATTGGAAGAAAAAACTATTCCTACAAAAGACTAGAGAAAAGAAAAAAAAATCCTAGGAGAAAATAAGCTGACCAAAGACTACTTGCTGAGAAGGGTGCCCTGTTAGATTTCCGCAGTCTTTCCCATGAGGACTTATTGACATAAGGTTATATCTTGCTGTTGAAAAGCTCTTGATGAACTTCCAACTTCACTGCATAAACTGTACAGACCTCAGCTCTTGGCCTCCATGAATTCCCTCTTATAATTACTTATTATGTGAAGTGAAAACTGGTTCGTTTGGTTTAATTTGATTCCTTAGCTCTTCTTCTATGAGAAACGTGAATAATATTTGTGCTTCCTGTTCTCCTTTGCCATGCTGTTCATCATTCAATGTGTCAACAGCCATGCTGGTAATTGTGGTCATTAGGTTCATTGCTTTCCCCGTTCCAACATTCTGTACTCTTCTCCTTCAAATCCTTCCTTCCTTAAATCCCTCACTGTTATGCTCCTGACGGAAAATAATAGTGTCTATGGTGCCGGCATGCTGCAGTCACTGCCTGTCAGGCTGAGCAGCACTGTGTATGGGTTTCTTTTTATTCCCTCCCCATCTGCATCTTACCATCTGTCTCCTGTCTACCAATGGTAGATTGTGCCAAACTAACCTGATAGCTTCCTTTGATAAGATAACTGATTTTCTAGTCAAAGGAAATGCATTAGATAGCATCTATCTGGGCTTCAGGAATGCATTTGATATGGGGTAATGATTAGTTAAACTGGAGATGGGAATAAGCAGAAGGATTAGAAAGTGGGTCAGGAGCCTGCTAACACTGGGACGAAACTGCGAAATGCTGAGATGGGAAGTGCTGGCCTGAAAGACAGTCACTACAGTCATGTAAGAATTGCTTCTGGGCTGGGCCTTGTTGAATATTTTCACCTGTGGCTGTGGCAGAAAGAAAAAAGGAAGGAAAAGGGTTATGGTGATACCTGATGATGAACCAAAACTAGGGGCTAGCTATAGTCTGGAGGAGGATTAGCGTATGACAGAGGAAGAACTTGATAACTTTTGTACTGGATATAGCAGTAAAATTGTACAAAAGAGAAGGTCATGGCTAGAGACTGGAAATAAAGATGTCAGTACAGTCTGGGAATGACTGAGAGGTAAAATGAGGCTGTGGTGTTGGTCATAGCTGCCTAGGCATCAGAAGTAAGATGCAGGTCTTGAAAAGCAGACAGTGTTGTAGAATTATTCAGGAAAAAAAAAAATCCTGACAGACCTAAAGAAGGATAACTGAGGATCTGGAGCTCACCTTAGCCCATTAATATAAACACCTTGGTGGGAGTTGAAGCTGAAGACCTACTGTGGCACATTAATATATTTGGGTGGAAAACCAGACAATAGAGTAGAGCTTCCACTTAGACCACAAGCTGTTCTGTGCAGTGACCGCCTGCCTTTTTGTCCCACATTCTGGCCACATTTCTGTCAACAGATTTCTCCAATTTCTGGCAACAGCTTGGAGGAGTAACACAAATACCAAAAGCACCACTGAGGTGCAACCTACCCCAGGCTCCCTCCAACAGTGCCCACCAGGCCAAGAAAGAAAGTCTAAGTGGGAGGGGAAAAGAAAAGAGAAACTGAAGTGGAAGTAATATGGCAGTGAACACTAAGGCATGCTCACCCGACAGCTTTTTGTTAAGATGTCTTCTGTTGGGTTTCCATTTGTTTACAAACAATATGACAAACCATGAAACAGAGCTATGAAATGAAGTGGTAAAAAATACTTCTTATCCATGTCCTGCTCAGCTTATATTTTACATTATCTCTTTGCCTCTTTCCCTTCCATTTGTCTTCTGAAAAGATACAACAACAACAAAAAAAGGAAGAAAAGAACATGTTATGTGACAAAAACCATAAGAGAAGGAGATCTCTAGAAAAGACAAGAAAGATTCCATAGGTATTTGATATTGATCTGCATGACTGCGGTTAAATATTAGCACTAGATAAAAGTGTTGTAGCCTATTTCTAATGGATCAAAAACTGTTTGACCTACACAATGGAAAAAGTAGCTGCAAACAGGGAAACTGTATTCAAGAGGGTGCGTTTCTCTGTCCCAGATTATTCAGTATACTCAAATATATTCAATATATATTGAATTGAATATATATATTCAATCAATATATTCAAATTAAATATATTCAATATATTTAAATATATTGCTGAGAAAATGGCAGTGTTTTACGCCCCTTTCAAAAAACAGCAATAAAAAAAAAGAAAGGTTTCAGAAAAAAAAATATTTGCAAGCATAACTTAGGTCTGGGAAATGTAGCTTTGGAAGATTATTAAGAATTTTGATCTACTTAGTTTATCCAAAAAAGGTTATAAGAGAAATAACTTGTATAAACAGGCACTGGTATATGGAAGTAGATGGATCTTCAGGCAAAATGTACACCAAAACCCGGTGGTTAGAGACAAGCACTGGATGCATTCTGAGAGGAAAGGAAAGTACAGGAAAGAGAGGAAAGGAAGTACAATGCTCTAGTGAGGTTAATTACCCATGAGAACCACTTACACTAGACAAAAAGACTTATCACTTGTAAGCATTGAATCAAGTCCAAGTTAAGACGTTTCAAAGAAATTATGAATTTGACATGGAGTTTATGGGTTACTTTTAAACATCTCTGTCTAATGATGGTCTCTGCATTTATCAGTATGCATTTTTGAAAAACACATAATTTTTATGACCATTTTTCTTCTAATTTGGAAGTTTAGAGGGGTGTTCAGTTTGCACTCAGCTTTTGTCATTGGAGGCAGGGAGAGTAAGCTTTCCTTAGCTCTGAAAAGCAGAGACTGTGCTAAGCAATTCTCTGTACCTATAGGCTGTATACACACTCCTTGCAAAAGACGGAGAGGAGGATGCTCCTTTCATGAAGAAAGTGAGACTGTAGCAATGAGAAGTGGTCTAAGATATACATTGCCTATAGTTCTACTCAAAACAAAAAACAAAACAAAAATTAATATCAATATAAATGCAAATGAATATTTGCCTTCAAGTTTTTTTGAAAAAAATAAATGATGTTATTTCAGTGCTATGTTATCAACTCTCTATTCTTGATGATGAGCAATTGATGAGTTAATTGCCTTCTTAGTCCCACTGAATTGAATAGGAGTGTGTCTACAAATACTGGGTCAGCCATGTGAGTAAAGCATTCATTGTTCACTGCTTGCAGAATCCCTGCACTATGAAATATTGTTTTCTCTCAAGCTTAAAAGAGACAACTCTGTTTTTTCTGTTTCACTGAAAAAGGCTACATTGTTTTTAAATGAAATTAATGAAAAAAAAAGCAAAAAGATTTTTTGTTGTGTGTGTGTGAATTTTACTTCTCCCCCCACCCCTTTCTCCAGTTTATGAGGTCAAACTTTCCTGATTTTATGCTGCACACAAACACGCACTTGTCCATTATAACTCTGTCCCCAATACATAATATAAATATTTATTGTCCTAAATGCATAAGGAGTATTAACAATGAGAGAACATCAGCGCATTCTGAGCATTCCCCCTAAAGGACATTGTTTTTTTTTTTTTTTTTTTCCATTTGAGAGTAATTGAGAAATGCCCTGCAATGAATCTGATGAATGAATCTATATCACTGTTTTACATGCTGCTACGTATAGACAGCCATTCCTAATTTAAGGTGGGATGCGGATAACAAACTTTGTAGTGTAAAACAGGATCTAATCTCTCACTAATAGAAATTCATATTCCATATTGTACATCAGGCTGTTGATGTTTAAAATGCTGCGGCGGTGCTAACATTAGAATTCAGAGATATTTGTTAACGTTTCTCTCGAGACTGTTCATACACGCACACCCTCAAAGAGATAGCATAAGCCTCAAAATGAATTTGTCGGTGAGGCTCTGGAGCCCTATTCTATTCATATGTGGTTTCATTTTTCTCAACGTGACCTTTGGTTTGCAGCGGCGATGGCTTTGGTTTGCTACTGGTTTCGAGACAGCAGCTTCGAGGGAAAATGAGACCATGTCTTTTTTAGCTCTTAACAAAACTGTGGTCTTGTAGTGAACAGAGAGATCCTATCTTCCTCACAAAGTGATACATGCAGGTTAAAGGATGTCTGCCCTGTTTCAAGGGAATGCAGGGCTCTCGGACTTCTGCCTGATTTCAATAAAAATGAATGGGGAGGTATGGAAATGTGCAGTGAATGAGCAACTTCATGGATAATAGCCCTTTACTGTTTGTATTACATAAAAAGAAAACAGAGGTTAGAAAAATTAGTGTTTGGACAGTTTTGAGTTGCTTGTGATAAAAAGTATTAAAAATATGAATGGTTGTTTCTTAGAAATGTGGTTAGCACAGAAAAAATATAATTAAAAATAATGCACATAGCACTCCCACATTAATAACTGTATGCCTTAGATTTTTTAGTCTTGTTTCATTTGAACTGTTGCTGATAGTGTCACTACAGCTCAGATGGCAATCCCGTTCCTATCCTATTCCTATACTCATCATATTCTTGAGCACAAAATATTTTGAATGCTCCCAGATTTCAATAAACCTAGGGAATAAAATCTTATTTTGATTACATAAATAATAGCAAAAATACAGTTTTAAAGAGGTATCTAATCATATGCTGAATTATTTTAATCATTTTATATTCTTTGCTCTCCTAGCTGTTGCCAAGACATAAAATGCTGGAGAGAATCCATATTAAAATAATTCTGCATTGTTTCTAAACACAGCATAGCAAAAATGGCTAAAGTTTAAATGACAACAGCAGTCTTCTGTTAGGATTAGCACATTGCTGTATTTGAAAATAAACACTGAGGCTGGAAAATTTTGAAAAGAAAATTTCTACTGTAGGCAGCAGAAAATGCGTTTGTATCTGCAGAGGTTAAAAAAAATGCTGCACCATGCGCATGCTTCTAGCTAGTTAAATGCCTGTCCTGCAGGCACTGATATGTTTGAGTAGCTGTACTCCCAAGAACAGTCCAATTCAGGGAAGCACTGCTACTCACAGAAGTAGTAGTTTTCATTAACTGGGTATTTTCAAATTGAGCAATGATAACAGCAAGGATGTGGTAAGGTTAAAGTTGATGAACACGTGAGAAGCACAAGCTGAATATAGGAGTAGCTGTGAAGTATTAACTCAAAACGTTAATAGGTTAATTCAGGCAAACTGAATCAGTATTGACATAATATCTATTCCTTGCAGAATTGGAAAATGTTTTCAGTAATTAGTTGATTTCTTTCCTTTTTCCTGCCACCATTTTAAAAGTTAATGGAACACAAGACCAAAATTAAACTTGCTCCAGAAATGTTAACATTGAACAGTGCTCAAATTATCTGAGAGTTCCTTGGGTGATCAGAGAAATATGTGAACACTATATTTAAAGGAAAATACAAAGCATACCAAATGCCTGAGGTGGATTGTTATGGAGTTGAATAAGGGGGTAGGAAATGACATTTTTCATGTGGGCAAATTATAGAGACATAGTAATGAACTTGGCAGTTTCATGAACATACATGCATGAATAAAGGCTTTGAAACAACACTGCCCATACAGCTAGACAAAGGAATGTAACATCAGTCTCTGCAATAAAGCTCCAGAAAATATCCAGAAAACTGTCCTCAGGAGATGGTATCAAACATAGTGAAATGACAAAACTAAAGAACACACTTCTTTAGCACTTATAAAGGCTGTGGTAGAGGAAATGACAGAGAGGAAATGCACTGAATCAGTGCCAGCAGTGCTTAATTTGGCCTGAACACCCCAAAATGCATTTGTTATTTATTCTTGTTGCTTAGTTTCAGTCACAACAATAAGATCAAAAGATGAAAGTGATAAATATTCATATATGTTTCCAGTTTCAGAGTTTGCAACTGGCATCCATATATTCTCTGTATTGTGGGACACTATGGCTGGAAGGGGTTTGGTAAGAGCGGGCAGAGCAGTATTATCCAAATAGAAAGAAGAAAGGAAATAAGAAAAACAAATTAGAATCAGTGACTCAGATGGGCTCACAAACACAGAAATATGCCCAGTCAGATGTCAAGCCAAACTTTTAGCATCTAGCTTCAGCAATGAAGTTTAAAGAAAATGGCCTGAGGTTGGTGAGCTCTTCAAAGGATTTATTGCAAATAAATATGGAAATATGTTCCTGCTAAAGTTACCAATAAACTTCACGTTCATTTTGACATGAGCAGAGTGCTTTTGAAAATCCCA